>NW_027272149.1:585000-633051 GCF_040938485.1 Diadema antillarum | reverse complement strand
GAGATAACACTCGCCCACGCCTTCTCCCTGCTCGCCTCCCCCCCCCCCCCCCCGGCCATGCAAAGAAGTAGACTGTGGCTATACCCAGATAGCTTTATTTCAATTCTAAAAACGCAAAAGCGAGCGGGAAGGGGAATCCCCCTTCCCCTAAGCTCTATACCTCACTAGACTTTATACATACGCACAGATGGTGCACATTCGGAATAAGAGCTAAATTCCGTGATTTTAACACTTCGATGAAAAAGTATTGCACCAAAAATTTGCACCAGATCGCTGAATTTCAGGTCTTAAAACGCAAAATCACCTTCGTGTGGGAGGGGATATGCCCCTATCTACACCCTCGTGTGCATGCTTTTTCTGTTTGATTGCTGAACAGACGGTGTTCATGATATTCAGTGTAAGAATTAATACAAGAAGACTAGTGTATCTAAATTGTGCCATTTTATAGGCAAATTGTTCAATAATAATCTACACTAAAATATACTGCAACCTTAAACAAGTGGGACTTTTTCAACTCGTTAAAACACGCAAAAACATGCATCAAATTGCACCATTTGCAACATCAAAATGCAAAAAGTTCTCGCCGTGGGAGGGGGGACACCCCCCTCCCACACCCCTCCCCTACCCCCTCGCTCGCTCCGCTCGCTCGGGTTCAGTCGCGTTCATGATATTCAGTGAAGAGAATTGATACAAGAAGTGTATCTAAATTATACCATTTTATAGGCAAATTGTTCAATAATAATCTACACTAAAATATACTGCTACCTTAAACAAGTGGGACTGTTTCACGTCGATGAAACACGCAAAACATGCATCAAATTGCACCATTTGCAAAATCAAAATGCAAAAAGTTCTTACCGTGGGAGGGGGGACACCCCCTCCCACACCCTCCCCTCCCCCTCGCTCGCTCTGCTCGCTCGGGTTCAGTCGCGTTCATGATATTCAGTGAAAAGAATTAATACAAGAAGTGTATCTAAATTATACCATTTTATAGGCAAATTGTTCAATAATAATCTACACTAAAATATACTGCTACCTTAAACCAGTGGGAATATTTCACGTCGATAAAACGCGCCAAAAACATGCATCAAAATGCACCATTTGCAACATCTAAATGCAAAAAGTTCTTACCGTGGGAGAGGGGACACCCCCCTCCCATACCCTCCCCTCCCCCCCCCCCCCCCCCTCTCTCTCGCTCCGCTCGCTCGGGTTCAGTCGCGTTCATAATATTCAGTGAAAAGAATTAATACAAGAAGTGTATCTAAATTATACCATTTTATAGGCAAATTGTTCAATAATAATCTACACTAAAATATACTGCTACCTTAAACAAGTGGGACTGTTTCACGTCGATAAAACGCGCAAAAACATGCATCAAATTGCATCATTTACAACATCAAAATGCAAAAGGTTCTTACTGTGGGAGGGGGGACACCCCCCTCCCACACCCTCCCCTACCCCCTCGCTCGCTCCGCTCGCTCGGGTTCAGTCGCGTTCATGATATTCAGTGAAAAGAATCAATACAAGAAGTGTATCTCAATTATACCATTTTATAGGCAAATTGTTCAATAATAATCTACATCAAAATAAACTGCTACCATGAACAAGTGGGACTGTTTCACGTCGATAAAACACGCAAAAACATGCATCAAATTGCACCATTTGTGACCGTGCACCTCAAAACGAACATAAAGTCGCACACACTGATTTTGCGTGAGGACTGAAAATGAGTGACATGGGTCAACCTAGCCGAACTTGACTTTTTCAAACTTTCTGAAAGAGCGGGTCTTCTTTTACATTATGCTAAAATTTGGTATCATAAAACGGGCAGGAAAGTGTGTTTTTTTAGCAGTTTATCTCGAACATTTTTGGTAGAATAGTGTGATTAGTTGCGTCTTTAGAATCCCTTTTTCATTTCTGAAAATCTTGTCCTCACTCTCCACTTTCAACTCTAATAACTTTTGAAAGGATAGCGCTACTGCTTTGAAAGTTGGCATGTATTATGGACAGAATGTGTTAATGAGGTATGCTTAATTTCAGTTTAATCTGATAATCCCTTAATTGTTGTTACTCTGGTGGTTTACTTCCTGATTTTTGTCCCATTCATTGCACAGCCAGCACGGTTTGGTAAAGATTAAGCGCTTGAATAGACACTGTACTTCAGAGCCTCTTTTCTCAGTTCACACCTTTCCTGAGTTTGTGCTTTCTTTCCAATATTTAGATAGGTTAGGAGAGTCCATTTGATTTGAGTTATACATCATTTTAAAGCTTAAAGTCTGCTCTTTCAGAATATGGTCTTAACTAAAAATTCATGTCTGGCGACTTTTTGTTTGTTTTGAGGTGCAGTGTCACATTTACAACATCCAAATGCAAAAAGTTCTTACCGTGGGAGGAGGGACACCCCCGTCCCACACCATCCCCCCCCCCCCCCCTCGCTCGCTCCGCTCGCTCGGGCTCGGTCGCTTCGCTCCCTCGCAGACTAATCGCCCCCCCCCCCTAAGATGAAATCCTGGCTACGCCGTTGTGTACAGTTTTGATGAAAAAAGGCCACTAAAATAAGCAATGCTGAAATGACAGCACTTTCAAAAACTCCATTTCCTAGACATTAGATGACTGTTTGATCAATCTTTATGTTCAATTTCAAACTGCAGATACTGCTGTAGTTTTTAATTCATGGATGAAGCCTGGAATCTAATGGTAATCTCACAATGCATTCTTTTCAAGCACATTCCTTCCCTTAAACGACAAGGCAAATGGGAATTATATACGCTGTTGGTCATATCACGTTTGCTCTATTTTGCAACATTTCACATTTGACCTTTCCTCATACTCAGTCATACTGTGCATTCGAGGAATACCCAGTCATAACAAGTGAGGTGTCATTTTAAAGACAATTAATCAGGCTTTCTTATGATGTCATATCTAATGAAGATAATGCAAGGTATAAGATAAATATGATATATTAAACTGTTATTGTAAAACTTATTTTGATGAGTCTATATTTAAATATATATATATATATATATATATATATATACGTCTGTGCATCACAAAAAGAACATGTCGCACACACTGATTTTGTGTGAGGACTGGAAATTGGTGAAATTGGTCAAACGAATCGATCTTCACTTTTATATATGTGACAGTGCACCTCAAAACGAACATAAAGTCGCACACACTGATTTTGCGTGAGGACTTAAAATAAGTGAAATGGGTCAACCTAGCCGAACTTGACTTTTTCATATTTTCTGATAGAGCGGGTCTTCTTTTACATTATGCTAAAATTTGATATCATAAAACGGGCAGGAAAGTGTGTTTTTTTAGCAGTTTATCTCGAACATTTTTGGTAGAATAGTGTGATTAGGTGTGTCTTTAGAATCCCTTTTTCATTTCTGAAAACCCTTGTCCACACTCTTCACTTTCAACTCTAATAACTTTTGAAAAGATAGTGCTACTGCTTTGAAAGTTGACATTAATTATTGACAGAGTCTGTTAATGAGGCATGCTTAATTTCAGTTTAATCTGATAATCCCTTCATTGTTGTTACTCTGGTGGTTTACTTCCTGTTTTTTGTCCCATTCATCACACAGCCAGCACGGTTTGGTAAAGATTAAGCGCTTGAATAGACACTGTACTTCAGAGCCTCTTTTCTCAGTTCACACTTTTGCTAAGTTTGTGCTTTCTTTCCAATGTTTAGATAGGTTAGGAGAGTCCTTTTGATTTGAGTTATACATCATTTTAAAGCTTAAAGTCTGCTCTTTCAGAATATGGTCTTAACTAAAAATTCATGCCTGGCGACTTTTTGTTTGTTTTGAGGTGCAGGGTCACATATTTTCTGGAAGAGAAAGTCTTCTTCCACACTATGCTTAAATTTGGGATCATAAAACAGCCAGGAAAGTGTGTTTTCTAGCAGTTTATTTTGGGGCAGAATAGTGTGATTAAGTGTGTCTTTAGAGTCCTCTTTTCATTTCTTAAAAACCTTGTACACACTCTCTTCATTTTCAACTCCATAACTTTTGAAAGGATGACGCTACTGCTTTGAAAGTTGGCACTAATTAAGGACAGAGTGCATGGGCGTCACCAGGGAGGGTGCGTTGGGTGCGAACGCACCCCCCTTCAGACCCTAAAAAAAAAAGAAGAAAAAAAAAAAGAACTTCATTCTGCGGGCGACCTCAACGCCGGACCCTAAATGATTATTATTTTTTATCTATTTTTTTTTTTGAAATTTTGCATTGGGAACAAAAACAACAACAACAACAAAAATTGTAGGAAAAAACAATTCGCACCCATGGTTCTGGCAGCACTGATTTTATACATATCTACTAGTACAAGAGTAATCTATACAGTGTTTACTATTTAGATAGATTTTGGACATCCTTCCCATGTTTGGTCACTTCGACGCCACCTCGCTGGTCATACCTCCCCCAGTCATGAACATAAACCGACACCCTTGACTACCAGTGGCGGATTCAGGGGGAGGGGAGCACCGGGCGTCCCCCCCCCCCCCGCCCCCTCTTAATTTCCAAAGTGAAAAAGTATAGCTACAAACGACAGTTTTTGGACTGTAAAATGTCAAAATTTTCAAGCTTGCTCGCTCCGCTCGCTGGCATTTAGTCGTAATGCCATTCTCCTGAAGTTGCTGCCAGTAATTGCCGGCAGTTCCACCCGGTGCGCCCCGCCCCCCTTACTGCAAAAAAATATAACTACAAACGGCAGTTTTTGGACTGTAAAGTGTCACAATTTTCAAGCTCGCTCGCTCCGCTCGCTCGCACTTAAATTCCCCTGATATTGCTGCCAGTAATTGCCAGCAGTTGCGTTCGATGCGCCCCCTCCCCCCCCCCCCCCTTAATTTCGAAAGCAAAAAAGATGTAGCTTCAAACGGCAGTTTTGGGAATGTAAACTGTCAAAATTTTCAAGCTCGCTCGCATTTAATCTTTATGCCATTCCCCTGATGTTACTGCCAGTAATTGTCTACAGTTGCGCCCGGTGAGCCCCACCCCCCCCCCCTTAATTTCCAAAGCGAAAAAATATAGCTACAAACGTCAGTTTTTCTACTGTAAAATATCAAAATTTTCAAGCTCGCTCTCTTCGCTCGCTCGCATTGAATCGTTATGCAATTCACCTGATGTTGTTGCCAGTAATTGCCAGCAGTTGCGCCCGATGGCATGCGCTCCACCCCTCTTAATTTCCAAAGCGAAAAAATATGGCTAAGAACGGCAGTTTTTGGACTGTAAAATGTAAAATTTTCAAGCTCGCTCGCATTTAATCGTTATGCAATTCACCTGATATTGCTGCCAGTAATTGCCAGCAATTCCGCCCGGTGCGCCCCCCCCCCTCCCTTGATTTCCAAAACAAAAAAATATGGCTAAGAACGGCAGCTTTTGGACTGCAAAATGTAAAATTTTCAAGCTCGCTCTCTTCGCTCGCTCGCATTTAATCGTTATGCAATTCACCTGATGTTGCTGCCAGTAATTGCCAGCAGTTCCGCCCGGTGCGCCCCCTCCCTTGATTTCCAAAGCGGAAAATATGGCTACGAACGGCAGCTTTTGGACTGTAAAATGTAAAATTTTCAAGCTCGCTCGCTCCGCTCGCTCGCATGTAATCGTTATGCTCTCCTGATATTGCTGCCAGTAATTGAAAGGAGTTACGCCTGATGCGCCCCCTTAAATTCCAAAGCGAAAAAAATATAGCAACAAACGGCAGGTTTTTTTTTTTTTTTTTACTGTAAAATGTCAAAATATTCAAGCTCGCTCGCTCCGCTCGCTCGCATTTAATTGTTATGCCTTTCTCCTGATGTTGCTGCCAGTAATTGCTGGCAGTTGCGCCGGGTGCGCCCTCCCCCCTTTATTTCCAAAGCGAAAAAATATAGCTCCAAATGGTAGTTTTTTGACTGTAAAATGTCAACATTTTCAAGCTCGCTCTCTTCGCTTAGTCGGATTTAATCGTTATGCCATTCACCTGATGTTGCTGCCAGTAATTGCCAGCAGTTGCGCCCAGTGCTCCTCCCTTAATTTCCAAAGCAAAAAAATATGGCTACAAACGGCAGTTTTGGGACTGTAAAATGTCAGAATTTTAAAGCTCGCTCGCTCCGCTCGCTCACATGTAATCGTTAAGCCATTCTCCCGATATTGCTGCCATTAATTTGTCGTTTCACACCGTCATTCCATAATCCATTTATAGGGGGACAACCCCCTCCCACAACCTCCCCCCTTACTCGTTCCGCTTGTTCGGGCTTGGTCGCTTTCATGACATCAGTGTAAGAATTATTACTAGAAGTTTATTTGAATTATACCATTTATAGCCAAATTGTTCAATAACAATTTACTTCAAAATGTACTGATACCTTAAACAAGTGGGACTGTTTCAAGTCGATAAAACACGCAAAATACCTGCATCAAATTGCACCATTTACAACATCAAAATGCAAAAAGTGCTCACCGTGGGAGGGGGACACTCCCTCCCACATCCTACCCCCTCGCTCACTCCTCTCGCTCTTGCTTGGCCGCGTTCATGATATTCAGTGTAAATATTAAAACAGGAAATTTATTTGGATGATACTATTTTATAGGCAAATTATTCGATAATAATCTACATCAAAACATACGGCTTTACTTTAAACAAGTGGGACTGTTTCAAGTCGATAAAACAAACAAAACATGCATCAAATCCCCCCTCGCGCTCTCCGCTTGCTCGGGCTCGGTCGCGTTCATGACATCAGTGTAAGAATCAATACAAGAAATTTATTGAAATTATAAAGTTTATAGGCACATTGTTCAACAAATTCCATCAAAATGTACTGCTACCTTAAACAAGTGGGACTGTTTCAAGTCGATAAAAACACGCAAAAAGCATGCATCAAATTGCACCATTTACAACATCAAAATGCAAAAAGTTCTCACCGTGGGAAGGGGGGGGGGGGACAACAGGCACTTCAACACCCTCTCCCCCCTTGCTCGCTCCCTCGCATACTAATGCCCCCCCCCCCCCCCCAAGATGAAATCCTAGCTACGACGGTGCCCTTTCCCCGCTTGGTTTCCCTCAAAAACAGTAAAAGTCTAGGGATTGAGAGCTTCCTATATTCCAAATGTCTGTCCAAAAAAAAGAAAGAAAAAATCTCGTTACATTAGGGTCAAAACGCACCCCCCTTGAAAAAAAGCTGGTGACGCCCCTGGAGTGTGTTAATAAGGTATGCTCAATTTCAGTTTGGTCTGATAATCCCTTCATTGTTGAAACTACAGTGGTTTACATCCTGTTTTTTGTCCTATTCATCGCACAGCCAGCGCGGCTTGGTAAAGATTAAGTGCTTGAATAGACACTGTACTTGAGAGCCTCTTTTATCAGTTCACACTTTTCCCGAGTTTGTGCTTTCTTACAATATTTAGATAGGTTAAGAAAGTCCATTTCATTAGAGTTATACAACATTTTAAAGCTTAAAGTCTGCTCTTTCAGAATATACTCTGAACTAAAATTTCATGTCTGGCGACTTTTTGTTTATTTTGTGGTGCAGGGTCACATATGTGACCCTGCACCTCAAAACCAACAAAAAGTCGCCAAACATGGGGTTTTAGTTAAGGTCAGATCCTGAAAGAACGGACTCTAAGCTTTAAAATGATATACAACTCAATTAAAATGGACTTTTTGTTCGTTTTGTGATGCACGGTCACATTATACAAAACAGCACAAAGTATGTATGTAGGATATTGAGACGCTGGCCTAGCCGACACGTTAAAATGGAAGTTCTTAATTGCGTGTGTGTGTATGTGTGTGTGTGTGTGTGTGTGTGTAAGCGATGACGATTGCAATTGGGTTGATTCAGGCTATAGTAGTAAACTCAGATGCGTACGTAGTGATGGGGTAACCCCTCGAGATAGCAATAACGCTAAGTTTGTAAATTGACCTGTTACACTGTGCCTTGTACAATTGTGCACATAATAAATAATGTCATATTTTATGCTGCACATTATTCTTCATGATAATCATGTATCAATTTAGAAAGATAAGATCGAGGTATCTCTTGTTTAAATTTGAACCAAATCAACCCATGTGGGACGTTGGTATCGGCTTTAATCTTTACATGTCGTCACATATCACAAGTAACGATTAAAAAAAATGGCGTGAATTTAAATATCATTTGAGTATGCTAAAGTCACATTGTTCTCTATCCTTTTTAATATGCAAACGGCATGTCTAACCAATCAGTTAATCTTAAACCTCAAACCAAACTGTAAATAGTGACCCCAAATAAAACACTCAACTCCTGAGGTATCTAAATACCATATCAGAGTGTGTATCACATTCACATTACAAGAATATATCCAAAGAAGTAGGTTCATCATGAATATAAACGAAAAGGAATTCTTAAGAGTTTTGTCTTGAACATGTAACACGTAGAATTGCACATACCGTCGTGTGGCTGGCAGAAGGGCGTTAGCACGCGCGCGGCCCGAAAACACACTTTCGAGATAATCGCGTTCAAAGGTTAAAAGTTGTATATTTCCGTGAGAATAAAATCTGCTGCTTTGAAACTGTGCATAGTGATGAAAATGCTCACAAAGTTAAACCCTGTAATTTTTTGAACTGAATAAAGCAATAACTTTGAAGATAAACGCGATTTACTGCTAGCGCCCTTCTGCTTAATTCACACTAGCGAGAGCGCTGTTAAGCGAAAGGGCGCGCAGCTCGTAACGCCCTTCTGCTTAAATCAAACTAGCGCGCGCACGTTGGGGGGAAGGGGCGTATAGCTTGTAACGCCCTTTTGCCTAAAGCAGAATAGTGCTTACGCGAAAGATCTGAGCTTGTAAAAGGGCATTAGCGTATTCGCGTGCGTTAAATCCCACATTTATGTACTTCATGAGTGAAAGTGTTAAGTCATTCTCCTTGTGAATTTCAAATCACTCGTTTTTTAATCATGATGTTTATGCACTGTAGTTTGAGTATACCCGTGATTGTGATTATTGTTACCATTTTTAGGATAATGCCCATGTTACTAGCCATGCCGTCACCATAATTTCTGTACACATATGAAGAGCCTCCTTCCAAGAGGGGCTGAATCGATCATTTTACAAGGGATTAAGCGCCTTTTGGAAGCGAGCTCTTCATAATATTCAAGTGAAATTCGATATTAGCGATAACTATTTCATCCATTTATCAAAATTTGGAAATCGATCTCTTTAAAATATTAGGTAGGCCTAGTTTCATTTGTCTTATACTGTATAGTCCAATTATGTGGTAATATTTAGTTTTGCCTCAGTGTAGGTATACATGAAGACAAATACAGATGTACGTTCAATTAGTAGTGTCATAATTCATCATCATGACTATCACTATAGCCTTTAATACTCATTTTCCAGTCACTTTCATACAGTGAGAAATGAATTGGAAAGAAAAATGATAGAGAGAAATAATGGATGAGGGAAAACAGATAGTGTAATCGACATGATCAAAGTGCGTTTTTCAAATTGCTGCTTTGATTCACTCAAATAAATACTTTTCATAGAGCCGACTTTAACTTTTCATAAGATTTCATAATATTTATTTCATTCCTCCGAATTCATAACGGTGTAATAATAATAAAGGAATCACAATATTTCAGAACAATGGCAAGAATCTTGGAGATAAACATGCACACAAGTTTTATCCGTTTACATCAATTAAAGCATGGTCAGAAGTATTTATACTCATCAGGAAAGAAATGTAAAGCACTCGAATTCAAAAACGTCTATACAATAGTCTTTGATATATATCTAGCCAATAAAAATTTCAAATATGTCACTTCACACAATCTATATCTACAGTTTTGATTGCTTTAATAATTAAAAAAATCAAATTAAAAAAAAAAACCACGAAGACCGTTATAACGGCAATGATGCATTATTGGCATTATGGCAAAGACAGTTTTATACACTCATGTGAAAGCCTAATTAATACAAGAAATTTTTGTGATGATTTCAAGCCCCTTCCTTCCTGAAAAAATCTATTTCTACAGTTTTGTTTCCTATCATCATTAAGAATCTTATCAATAGAGAGACAAAGATTACAAAACAATATTGACCAATTTACAGAATGACAAAGGCAGTCATACATTAACTTTGAGGTAAAAAAAAAGGCAAGTATTTTTTCAAAATGATAAAAGACAAGTTGCTTCCCTCGCAAATCAAAATGACAATTCTGTTTGCATTCCTGATAAAGTATGAAATCAATGAGATAAGAGACAGTTATAATGACCACGCAACATTATTGAACAGTGGCGATTTTAAGTTATTTCACACACAAATTCCTATCTGCAATTTTGTTATCATAATCGAAAATCAAATCAGTTTCAAGATGAAGACCAATATGAAAAATACTCATTTTCCAGTCATTTTCATACAGTGAGAATAGAATTGCAAAGAAAAATGATACAGAGAAATAATGGATGAGAGAAAACAGATAGTGTAATCGACATTAACAAAGTGCGTTTTTTCAAATTGCTGCTTTGATTCACTCAAATAAATACTTTTCATAGAGCCGACTTCAACCGTTCCTAAGATTTCATAATATGTATTTCATTCCTCCAAATTCATAACGGTGTAATAAAGGAATCATAATATTTCAGAACAATGGCAAGAATCTTGGACATAAACATGCACACAACGTTTATCCATTTACATCATTGAAGGCATGGTCACAAGTATTTATACTCATCAGGAAAGAAATGTGAAGCACTCGAATTCATAAACGTTTATACAATAGTCTTTGATATATATATCTAGCCAATAACAATTTCAAATATGTCACTTCATACACAATCTATATCTACAGTTTTGATTTCTATAATAATGATAAAAAAATCAAATCCAAATAAAAATGGGAACCGTTATAACGGCAATGATGCATTATTGCCACCATGACAAAATTGTTGTACAGTTTTATACATTAATGTGAAAACCTCATTGATACAAGAAATTTTTGTGATGATTTCAAGCAACTTCACACAAAAATCTATTCCTACATGTACAGTTTTGTTTCCTATCATTAAGAATCTTATCAATAGAGAGACAAAGATTACAAAACAATATTGACCAATCTATAGAATGACAAAGGCAGTAATACATTAACTTTGAGGTAAAAAAAAAGGCAAGTATGTTTTCAAAATGATATAAAACAAGTTGCTTCTCTCGCAAATCAAAATGACAATTCTGTTTGCATTCCTGATAAAGTATAAAATCAATAAGATAAGAGACAGTTATACTGACGAGGCAATATTATTGAGCAGTGGTGATTTCAAGTTATTTCACACACAAATTCGTATCTGCAATTTTGTTATCATAATCGAAAATCAAATCAGTTTCAAGATGAAGACCAATATAAAAAATACTCAACATTATCAAGCAACGTACAGATTGGCAAAGCCAACCATACATTGACTGTGTTGTCTTTGAAAGTCCCAAATACAAGACATGTTTTGTAATTATTCTCCAGGTTGAAATCTGTATCTACAAGTCAGTTTGCTATCATAATGCAGAAAAAAAAAGTGATGAAACCATTCTAAAGGGAAAGGTCAGTTTAAAAACCACATACCATCATTGATAAATGTACAGAATGGTAAAGGCAATTACACGTTAACTTCATTGCCTTTGAAAAGGCAAATTTCATTCATGTTCTTAGTTGATTTCAGACGAGGTATTTTACTCACAAATTTATAGTCATTGCTTGCCATCATAGTAAAAATACATACGGTAAGTAGTCGTCGACTGCCACAAAGACCACTCAGCACTACTAGTATATTGAGCAAAGAACAGAATAGCAAAGGCAGCAATATAAGTTGACTTTGTCAATGCCAAATACAGTGTACAACACTTTCCCCTGAGCAAACAAAAGAGGAAAAAGGGGATTAAGGAGATGCACCACCATTATTGAAAATATTGCAAAATAAAAACTTTAAAAACCATAGATAAATGGAGTGGAAACCATCCTCGTTTTACAATAGTGAAGGACTCTTTTATGTGCCGTCTATTTATTATATGCACCAGATTGTTTTGAAATTCCGGGAAGTGTTGAGATAATATATGTTCAACCATTTAGATAGTCCGCCACTTGTTCAGTTTCACTGATGTTCATATCCTCCCACGGCTACTGAATTCACCCCCCCCCCCCCCCCGAAAATAACCCCGACATTACTTGAAACGGTAATATTTGTTAAATTTGAGCAGTTACTAAAAGCAATAATACAGTTACTAAAAGCAATCATACATTGCATTTACATACAGTTACTAAAAGCAATCATACATTTTCAAAAGTGTTCTTTTTCATATACAGGGCTTCAAACTGTACCTGTGGTTGAGGGAAGGGATTATAGTCTAATCTAAAGTGACTAATCTCTGTTGGTTCTGCAGCAGATGATGATAGGTTATTAAAAGGAAAAACATGGAAAGACCATCTCTTATAGGTGTAGGAGAATCCCTACTGGCATAATGAGCAGTTGGTGACAAAACAATGATGATACTAGGTACACATCTTATAAGATGTGTCTCTCGATAGATAAGCCATCTGCAAGACTCTCAACATTCATCATTATTTTCTCCATCATCGTCTGAGTCGTCTTCCTTTGCTGGAAGTGATCTGTAGTATGCTTGGTAAGCAAGTGGAATCACATTGTGTCGACACAAGTCAAGCAGGTCAGCCTTCTTCTTCTCAGCGATCTTCAAATGATGTTCATACACTGGCTGAAGCTTGACGTTGGGCATGTTCCTAGCACTGGCCACTCGCAATTCACGGAGTTCCCCTTCAAAGGAACATCTGAACTGCATGAGGTGCGGAAACTTCTTCTCACACTTGATGTGTCTCATGCGAGACCAGTAGATTTTATTGCCGTCTACATCCTTGGCACTGTTCTGCAGAATATCTGCAGCAAGCTTCTTGAGGTCAACAAACTCATGATGATGTAGTTGCCGTACCTCATATGGCTTGTTGCGCCTTGCTAGTGCTGCAACAGCCGCCCATTGATCGGGGTGAAAGATGGCAATGTTCTTCTGAACTGATTCAATGGCACTGTGCATTGAATCAACTTCCATCTGTGTATGCCCCGACTCTAGAAATTTGTGCTCTATTGTAGCGATGGGTGTCGTCCTTACAGCGTAGAGCAATGCTGCTGCCACAAATCTGTTCCGGTTTTGACCACCGCAGCAGTCGCTGTATAGGGTCACATGGTTAACATCACCGAGCTGCTGCAGGTGACGGAGCAAGCATGTTCCTATTTCAACAGATCCTCTTCCTCCTTCAACTTCACTCCAGAGGTAGCAGTGACCGTCTCCATTTCCCTGGTTGTAAAGGCACAGATTGTACACAGAGAGTGGCCTCTTGTAAAATACAAGTGAGGCATTCGTTTTTGGACATGGCAAAACTTGTTGCAGATCAAAGGTGTAGGACTTGAATGACGGCTCATTCAAGGCCCTTTGTTTGTCCCTCTCTTTTTCCTCCCTTGCCAGTTTCTTATTCTTTAGATGTGCTTCATACTCTTCTTTCATGCTCTCTTTAACTTGTGCTGTTGAGTTATTGTACTCAATGCACTTTTTGCATTCATCTTTCTTTGGATGGTGAAATCCTAAGTTGAACTCCGTGATGAAGACTCTTCGGTAGAGAGAGAAAGATTTGGGATTTGGAGTTTCAGCCTTGTACATGTCATACATCTTCTTGATACTCAAAGTACTCGACAAATATTGCCGAGTACTTGAGCTCCTGCAATAGTGAGACGGAACAACAGGGAATTTCTTGATGTGGGCCCTGATATGATCCACTTCGCTCTCATCAGCCTTGTTTGAGGGTCGATGTCGTCCCCGTTGGTCATTAGAAAATTGATCGTGCTTCTCAACAGTGTAGCGTACGCACTTCTCTGTGACTCCCAGGGTACTGATAAAGAAAGCCTGGCAAACTCTCTGATTTTGGCCCCTAACAGGAAGAAAGTAATCCCTCTTTACCCTTTTTTGGTTGATATTCCTGTTTTGGCTCTTGCGGACATTCCGCCGGATGAAATCATGCTGTCGTTCATAACTCCCTGTGCCCCAGTACTCCAAGAAAATACCTTCTCTTTCTTGTTGTGAGACACTTTCAGAACATTTGAATCTGCAGGTTTCGGAACATGTCTTCCCCATCTGTCTTGCAGTTCTCTCCTTCCCATCCCTAGAGGTGTATGCAAGTCCCAGGTTTCGTCTTTTCTTCTGCACATTCTGTTTCCATTCTTCTGGACGTGCGATTCTTTTTCTTGCACTGCGGTTCTATAGATTTTTTTAAAGAAGGAAAGGGTAGAAAAGGAAGGGAAAGGAAAAGAAAGAAAAAGCTAAGAATTGATTGGTTTTCTTATGAAAGACCATCAAACACATCTAAAAATAAGGAAATGTCAAAGGAAGACAATAGATTGAATTCTTATCGAATGATCAGTTGGTTGGCAGTGCGGTCTTGTTAGAGAATATGCTTGATACTGGGGTTGTCAATATGACTGTGCAACCCAATTCTGTAGTGACAGTCCCTGTTGCAGTTAATGCAGGAAAAGCAGGAAAATTGGGAAGAAGCAATGGCTGCTCGCTTCTTGCGGCATGCTCGTTTCTCTGCTGCCTGCTATGTTCTCTCGTCCTCTTCTTACTTGATTTCTCTCTGCAGCATTTGCCGCCATTAGTCACGGTTGTCAGTAACTATTTTCCAGGCATCAGAGTCAATGTTGCAAGCCTTCCTGTCCCGTTTGCGTATATCTTTGAATCCCCGAAAGAGAAATCTTGCGCGTGTGGTACGAGCTGCAAGTTGGCCGTAGAGTATAGGTCCTTGGAAATACACTGACCTTCCATGCGCCTTTCCTGCATATTCTACATGCCCAAGCCAGGGTAGACGTCTCTAACTCAGCGTGGCAAACACATCTGAAATTTAAGCCCTTGCCAGCATGTTGCTGTGTAGTACTCGGTCCTCTGCCAGGAGATAAGCCCAAAATGCGTTTGAGGCAGTGCATGTGAAAGGTGTTCGACGTAGTTTCTTCCTCGCGTAGGTGGTCTATGTCTTGCTACGGTATCAGGAGGGAGCCAAGGACGCAGCTCAATAGACACATACCTTGGTATTCTCTATTTTTTCTCTCCCACATATTTTTTTGACAGTTTGGACAAGGCTGTTGCGACTTTTCCTATCCATCGACAGATCTCTATGTCAAGTGATAAGCTGGTAGAGATGGTTGACCCGAGGCAGAGTCCTCTCGCACTTGGAGGGTGTAGTCATAATAATGCTGACAGAGGGTGCTTGGATTGAATCTTGTACGCTGACGTTGATCTCCAGACTGATCTCGCGAGTCCAAATTCTTTACATGCGCTGGTGAACCTGTCCATGAGTCTCTTTAGGCCCTTGTCAGTATATAAGGCAAGTGCTGCACTCTCAACAAAGAGCACCTTTCCAATGAGGAACTGGGACACCTTAGTTTCGGCTCTCAGGTGGGCGAGGTTGAAGAGCTCTCAATCAGAGCCTGTGCAAAAGGTAGATTCCATCTTGCAAAGAGCTGAGGCGTACTCAGAAAAAGATGGCAAAAATGTTGACGCGAGCACACAGCTTCGTTTCACTCCATCTGTGATGCAGGAGGGTTCTGATCCATTGTACATAACTGTGTTCCTCATGTTCTCATGGAAGGAAACCAAAGTGCTGTGCAGTTGACAACAGGTAACATTCTCCAGGAAAATGAAGAGGCCTTTTCGGATTACAAGTTCGTTAAACAAGGAAAATGAAATGTCTGACCAATTATTTTATATCATTTCATATCACAATCTTACGTAAACATGACTTACCTCACATTGCTGTGGAGTAGATGGTAGGGCACTCATGTCTGCATCTCCAGAGATATCAATGGAACCACATCCATGAATAGGCATCAGTTCCGTCTGATTAGGTATATAAACAGTAAATGCAAGGAGATTCAAGAGAATGGATTCACAACTGTCGTATTTCCTTTGAAGTCACGTTCGATGCCGCCATTCGAAAGTATTTGAAGCATGTGGCAAACTGGATCTGCCGCGCAGATAGGAAGACAATTGACTCATGTGTCATTGCATAATCAGCAGCCACTTTCTGACGAAAATATGTCTTTGTGATGGTAATTAATTTTCGCCATTCCTACTTATAAAAGATAGGTGGTACATGTATATGATGGTAAAGACACGGGGATGCGCGAATCGAAATTGCACGAAAAATGATGAAATCGAAATTGCACGAAAAATGATGAAATGAAAATTACTCAACTGGCCGTGCCCAGCCACTAATCTGATATATCTATTAATATGGAATTATACTCGAAGATTATTCCATGTCAGTTTTATTTGGAGGAATTATGTGGAAAAGTGATAAAACCAGCTTTCCGGGAGGGTACAGTTTTAAAATCTTTCACATGATACAGCTCTGATTTACACTTTTGCACATATTTCTTGAAGGGATTGATCTTTGTTTAATGAGATTTATCATTAAGTGAGATTTCATTTCATTTGATAGATAAACAAGCAAAATATAGCCAACATAAAGTTAACATTCAAAATGAATCTTCAGATTGCTCAGCAAGACGGCGGCATCAAACCCCGTCACCAAAGGCACAGATGCACATGTGAAAATCTTTTGTACATCGATAGAAAAGTGACAACTGTTTGAATAATTACAGCCAGTTAGAACTCAATCTCTTAAACCTCCTTGGTAAATGATAATCAGCTAACAGGAATTCATGGTGCAAATGGATTGAGAGGTGCACAGAGACATATATCCACCTTCAACTTCTAACCATCTACATGGTAATACCTTACCTCACATTGTTGTGCAGTAGCTGTCAGGACACTCGTCTTGGCACCTCCAGAAGGAGTAGCTGTTGGGATACTCGTCTCTGCATCTCCAGAAGCATCAATGGAGGGGCATCCATGGACAGTGATCAGTTCTGTCTGTATAGGTACATATGTATATAAACAGTAATTGAAAATCAGCTGACAGGAATTCACGATTCCATTAGATTGAGGGGTGCACAGGAGACATATCCACCTTCAACTTCTAACCATCTACATGGTAATGCCTTACCTCACATTGTTGTGCAGTAGCTGTAAGGACACTTGTCTTGGCACCTCCAGAAGGAGTAGCTGTTGGGATACTCGTCTTTGCATCTCCAGAAGCATCAATGGAGGGGCATCCATGGACAGTGATCAGTTCCGTCTGTATAGGTACATATGTATATAAACAGTAATTGAAAATCAGCTAACAGGAATTCACGATTCCATTAGATTGAGGGGTGCACAGGAGACATATCCACCATCAACTTCTAACATTCTACATGGTAATGCCTTACCTCACATTGTTGTGCAGTAGCTGTAAGGACACTTGTCTTGGCACCTCCAGAAGGAGTAGCTGTTGGGATACTCGTCTCGGCAACTCCAGAAGCATCAATGGAGCCATATCCATGGACATGCATCAGTTCCGTCTGTATAGGTATACAAACAGTAAATGAAAGTAGCAGGACAGGAATTCACTATGCCAATGGATGAAGAGGTGGACAGAACACTATATTTTCACCTTCTAAAGATAAATTTTGAAAAGTTGAGAACAGCTTTTGCAGCAAAGGGACACTGAACAAAACTATTTATATATGCTGTTCAGAAATCTTTATACGTGTTGATTTGAACAAACTTCTTCCACATTTCTCAGTTGCCTAAGAAATAAAATGAACCGCTTTTCCTCTTAAGAAGTTTAATGCACAGAAAACCCATTTCACCAAATTATGGGCTGTAATACATGTATTCTGTACAACGTCCAGGTTATCATGCTTCACAATATTAACCTTTATAAATGACCTGGTGTATGATAGCCTGAAGGATAACTAACAAAACAGCAACACCCCCGGGTAAAAGATTAGTCCATAAGGTTGGTTTAAAACAGCATTTTGCTACAAACCATTGAAACAGTATTCGGCGCCATGATCGCACCATCATCTTGTATTTGCTTCAATAGCACGGCAAGCTCGGGGTCATTCTGCAATGAAATAAAGAGATACCTCCAAAGTTCCCTTTTGTTCTCTAATTACACAAAAGCTTATCATCAAATTGTGCAAATTTATGCATACAAATTTGCCTATCTTTGCTAAAACAAAAGTATGAAGTTATCATTAGTTGCTGTTAATCACTAACAATATCTTTCTCACAGTGACACTCCTTGACATGATAACATCTTGACCTCATACCAGACAGAAATCTTGCATTTTATAGCAATGGTGATATATTTTGATAAACAACATACAGCGTTCAAAGCATCTTTTCTGAGCTTTGATACTTCTAAAGCAAGTTAAGGGACGCGCACTGTACGTGAAAACAGTTATTAAATGTGCGATGTTAGAAGCAAACTTTTAGATTTGTATGGAATTATCGTATTTTTGATAGCCAGTAGAGAGGCTGATCAAAAAGTTTGAGCACCATGGGTACAGCTTTGATGGCCTTCATTAGTTTGATTAGTGAATCAACAAACAAGCTGTTCTCACTTGACCGAAAACTCCTGTCAGGTTTTGAAGTTATAAATGGGTCACTTGGTAAGATGGAGCAATATTACAAAGACACTTAAGGCAGTAATCACTGGTATTATTGTCAATATAACTGAAAACAACAGGGACTGGTAAGCAGCGCAAGCTTTTACAACAGAAGATAATGATTCATATTTTCTTTTGTGCGAGACACTAACAAAGCAGAAGTTGTTGATATTGACTGTAACTTTTGAATTTGTCATACTCTGGTAAAAAAAAAATCAATTTTATGTGCAATCATTATTACATCTCATATAATTGTTATTCACCAAAGTTCTTTCTTCAATCTTTTCATCATTCAGAAATAAAGCATTTACCAGTATTTCGAGGTGATGTTCACACGGGTCATCACCCTCAAAGTGGTCCCAGCACAGCAATGCTAAGCATCTTACACATGCTGCAAATATTTCTTCACTGCAGCCGGAATGCATGCAGTGTTTTGGCTCTGTTTTAAGTCAAGAAAGAAATCAAAACATCAATAGTGAAGACTGTATGTTCTCTAACATTATAATTATTGAAGGTCATACCATATATTGATAGAGACTGAAAAACAATGCATTATTATGGCATTTTAATTCTAGGCTAAAGTTGTGCTTTGTATATATGTCATCGACAAGGCACTTGCCCCTGAGCAGGTTGTGGGTTTTACAATCGTTTCTCTCTTGGGCTACAAGTAATTCCCAACATTTTCCTTTTCAGCTATATATGTTTCTACAGAAAGTATGATTTGATCACACTTGTCTAGATTGCAACAATCAAAAGTGGCTGGTTATTGGCTCATTGTTTCCTCATCCTCATGGATTGTCTTGGGTGTTCGATCTTATTCATGATTACGAGACTAGTAGCCCAGTTATAAAGTGACTATAAATTGCCTTACGCAAGGATTAATAGAGATTACACAAATTCAACGTCTACAATGCTGATGCGTCTCTTTCATCTCGGCATTCAATATTTCATAACTTTGATGGATCTTCCTATTAGACAAGAGTAATAAGAATTTAATGTAAAGGTACATATCCTGAACAAGAAAATTCTAAGACCATATGAAGACATTTATGAGATTACTTTTTTTGATTGTACGATTCACTTTCTATAAGTTGACCACATAGAACTTGTGGTACCAGAATAGTGGTTCCCGAATTAAAAAGTTTTCCAGTGTAATAATTTGGTCTGAATTCATGCCCCCAAATCAACCATCAGTTCATGTCCTGTTTTGAAAGACTGCACGTATTTGCAAAAAAAAAACGTAAGTGAAGTCTTAGGTAAAATATATTTGTACCATTCAATTATTCATCATTAGTAGAATGTCCATTTCTTTTATAGTTAAAGAAACAAACATTTTGCAAATGACATGTTCAGACTTAAAGCATTTAAAAAGTGATAAATACTTACGATCAGGAGCTGAATGCATCGACGTTCCACTTCCATCTGGTTTTCTCTTGTTGTGGTCACCTGGTTTACACTCAACAAGTCCGTCACCTGAAATACAGAAAGGTACACTGACATAATATTACACAAAAAAGTCATAGCAATTAAAATCACAAACTCACTCCCAGAAAGAGAAACTGATGTGTTCAACAGCAACAAATGACATTTTTCAAATTTTTGAAATGTTTATTCAACAGCTTCCAAAAGTAATAAAGACTGAATTATGATCAATAGCTGACTGGGTCGATGATTCACTTCCATCTGTTGATATCCCAATTGGTTCACCAGGTGTACGCTCAGGAATGCTGTCACCTTATAAGAGAAGAAAGTGAATTTATCCATCAAAGTATGAAACGCAAAACCAAAAAAAAAAAAAAAAAAAAGTCAAAGCAATTCCAAACACGAAACAACTCCCTTAATGAGGAGCCCAATTTTCAGCAATGCACATGAATTACAAAATATCAGCAAGTTTTGAAAATATTTAGTCACAAGCGTACAAAAGTGATCAAGACTTACGATCAAGAGCTGTAGTCCATGGTCTGTTTCCATCTGTCATCTCAGTTTGGCAATCAGAAGTATTCTCAGCAATGCCGTCATCTGAAAGAGAGAATTTAAGTACATTGATTCATGATGTACATAAAATTACAAAAATGTCACAGCAATTCAAAACACAAACCAGCACAAAACAAAAATAAGAAACTGAATTAGAAACGCTCTTATAGATATCGATAAATTTTGGTGAAAGTTTAAGCCATTCTAATGAATGTATACACCATCATAAATGTTATTTGAAAATAGCTACATCACTTGGAAAACATTACCTTCCCAATTGCTTTTAGCCGCCGAGCTACCGACTTCATCAGGTTCATATGATGCTCACCTTTGTGAATCAAATTAATCAACGGGACGTCATCGATGTCATCGTCATCATCCTCATCGTCGTCTTCATCCACGCCTTCATTGCCTAGAACAGAAATCTCATCTAAATGAGGAAAATTTATCATCAATCAGACCCAAACAAATACCAACACAGGTGGTACAAGTAAATTTTACAAATTACAAATGAATTGTACATTTAGTTGTACTTTTATTAAAGGTAGTAGTTTCTATGTTTGTATAATAGAGACATTTGTGTATTCATTGCTTTCGAGCAACTGCAATGTCTTAAAAACACAATAGAAAAATAGACAAAGAGAAAATTTCGCAGTAAGGAAACATCGCAGCACCAACTTTGATGAAAATAACCAGTTTCTAGTTTATTTCCATCAAGGAGGGGAAGACTGTTCCAATTTCAGGTTAAACAACAACAACAACAACACAGTGTCACTTGAGGAGTAAAAAAGAAATAGAATTTGAATGGGATAATCCTGATTGCTTTACGATTAATCAAGGAATAGGCTTACCAATTGCAGTTTGTGGCAGGACGTGCACCACCTTTCCGGCCCACCACCTTCCTCTTTCATCCCTCATCTTAACAGTGCTCCCCGGCTGCAATTTTCTTTTCCCATACCACACATCCTTCGACGACACGATGTGCAAAGTGCCATCTTTTTTCCATTTCACGACCATCAATATTTCCTGTGCATTCTCCATCATACCTTTAAAAAGAAAGAAGGTTAATAAATTGATGAAATAGAAACTCCATGCAAAACTTATTTAGTAACTCATGGTAGCTACACGCAAGCTGAAAAAAAATTAGACCTACTGTACATAATTTATTCATTTATCATTGGTTCACCTATCATATTTTAGTTTATATATGACAAAGGAACATCAATTCATCAATATTTTTTACTATTGTCACAACACCCTGTGGATCCATCAAGAATGGACAGTCTAGACTACCAGTAGATACTAGCAGTAAGCTAAGAATATGAACTCCCTAGCCAAGCCTACTTTCAGATATAAATAGCTACATTAGGATACCCGTGTAAATATCTAGATCCGAACAGCAGATCTTATTCTAGGAACTGCAAGTGAAGATGCAGGCCTTTTGATAAATATGAGGGTATAACTAGACTTAGACCGAGATCTAGATGACATTGCGTAGACTATCCTTAGACTCCCTAATCTATCAGTTTTTCTAGGTGGTCTGATAACATGAGGAAATTCTTAATAAAAATCACAACCAGTTCTAGGTCATCTAGATCTAGGCCCAGATCTATAGAAAACTTTAGACTTTACCTCTGTAGCCTAGGCAAAAGAATCAACTCTACTACTAGTTCTTAATCAGAACGCAACATGTTCTATATAGACTCTACTTAGTGTTGAATCCCCTCTTTGATTTGAAGTACACGTTTCACACCAGAGTATACATTGTAGTCTTGGAATTTCTATTCTCGGCCCTAACACGTTAGATTGTCCAACGGCACGTTTGCTATGAAAAAAAGTCTCCCGTGCGCTACCAGGCAACAGTGACTTAACAGCGATAACAGCAAACCTTATTACCAGTAACATTACATAAATATACTCAAGGTCTTCAGATTGGGCAACATGTGTGTCTCTCTTTCGTTTCATTTATTCATTTTTGTTTGGAATGCTAGGGTCAACGGGTTGGCTGTAACGTTACAGACAAGTACACTTGTATCGTACACAGATTCTCTAACGACTAACGTCACGACGACATTTATAGACCAGCGTTAGAATTTAGATTCTAGGCCTAATAATAAGATCTACGAGTAGAATAATACTTGGTCCAACTCTTGGTCATTTCTGTAGGCCTATGGGTTGTTTGAACTTTAATACAACCATGATAGACAATGAACAGCATACACGCAGTCCGTCGGGACGTCATTCGCCGTCTGATCTAACTTAGATCTTGACATGTCCTCTTCACGCTAGACGTGTATACGTCCATAAGCGAAAGGCACACATTAAAACATGCACATGGGACTGCACTTACTATCACAGCTTTATGTACGAGTTGAAACCGATTAGAAATGCAATTCAGCGATTAATGGCAATTAAAACATCATTTTTTTCTACTTAGGGCATCGATATACGTGCAAATCAACTTGTATAATAACAAAGTGATTACCGTTATCTAAAAAACTAACTCACCGATGTAGCGGAACTGACGACACTTTCAGCGCATCGCCTCTCTGCTTTGCACAATTTTGTACTTCGCGCCAGAGTGAGAAGGGCGTAAGGCGCGTAACGCCCGTCTGCTTACTGCAAAACTGGTGAGATCCATGCTAACGCCCTTTTACTTTTGAGTATTACGTAATGAATAGGTCAATTTGAATAATTCTGATTACATCACAAGATAGAGCTTTTAATTCTTTATCAGATGGCATGAAAATCTCAAAATCGATTTTGGGGCCGAAAATCATGGTATCGCCCTTCTGCCAGCCACACGACGATACATGAACTATCGGACATTACTTATGAGTGTATATGCGCAAGTCTGTGCGTCATGGAATGTCGAGTGTGCAGGACCTGCAATTCTGAAAGCTTCCGTCCGTGAAAGTGGTGAATTTTGCAGGTATAAGATCACAATTGCTGGTACACATAGATATGCTTAATTGCATACATTGATATGTAGTATGCAAGCGTAAGTTTGGTTGATGGCAAATTGAGCAAGGTTGCAACTGACATGTAAGTATGTCAAGTTACATGCCACTGAGTTTAGAGCATGTACGTTTGTCTAAAAATTAAAAAGGAAAGAATGAACCTTCTTGTGAAACATCTCCTTTGAGATAGTTAGACAATCTTAGTATACGCCGTAGATAATGGTTCATTAATAAGAGGTTGATTACAAGTACAGAGGTACTTGACGCTTTTTAGTGGGACCCTCCATTTCCATTCCCATCCGTGTAATATGCATATGTATATACCTTATAAATGCAATTATGTTGCTGCTACTCATCATCACATGTATTTTGTCAATGTACGTCTTTGAAATTACTACACATTTGTTTTGTTTATGCACTGTATCTAATTTTCCCTGTTTATGTAATTGAAATGAAAACATAAATAGTTTAAGAAGTTGAAAGTTGAAAGGTAGTCTTGAAACACTGTTGTAGTTGATGTAGTTCAACACCTGTCTTGCACTGTAGTCTGTGGTTCTGAGTTTCAGGCTAATTCATACAGTGACGAATGTTTTGAACAGGTACTTATCCTTAAAGGAGAAATCCAGTCCAATTATGAATTAGTCTGATAAAAACAAATACAATCCTACGAGTTCAACGGGAAAATTTGACTGAAATCGCATTAAAAAATAAGGAAGTTATGAAATTTCGAAGCTTTGCTAATTTCTGCAAAACAGGTCTCGTACAGTGGATATACACAATGCAAAACAAGTGAGCTAACCATGTCATACCGTCACAATTTTCCACCGATCGCGTACACACACACACACACACACACACACACAAAAAAAAAGAAGTACTGTACCAAAATTCAATGCTTCTGTCATTGAAGTTATTCCTGGGTTAGAATAACCTCAAAATAGTGATCAGTTAGATATACGAGGGTTGGAGCCTTGGGCATTATGGCATTTGAAGTTTTATGCACATATTATGGTAAGTTTTGCGGGGATGACATGGTCACTTTGGCATTTGCATATTCATATTAACAGTTGAAGAACTGTTTCCTCCAAAAAATAGCGAAGCTTCAAAATATCATTACTTCCTTATTTTTCATCTGATTTCGATTAAAATTTAGTCGTAATATTTTACTCTTAGTTATCAGACTAACTTGTATTTGGATTGGATTTCCTCTTTAAGACAAGGCTGAGAATGTTTGTTATAGGTGAAATGTAACACAGAATATGAATCAGCTTGAATCTTTTATGCATTTTAGAAAGTGGTAGTAGTATATGCAAAGGTTGAGCAGCTCCAATGTAAATATTCACTTTCAATCACATATGCATACAAAAACAATTACATCCGTTTCACGAATTGAGTAAAGACCCAGTTTGTATTTGTATAAAGTGCTTAAAAAAAAAATCTTACTTCGTTTTATGCCCATTGCATGCTGGGTACGCAATGGTACTAGGAATGTAAGTAGAGTTGTTCTATTATCGGTGTGCCAACGTATTATTAATTCGTACACATTGTTTACAAAATAATGAGCAAGTTAGTGTATATGTATTTGTAAAGCGTACATTCGAACTACGCTTACACATGCAATAAGCCGTGGCATGTGGGGTTTACAAGGGAAACTATGCATTTATGTATCAGCAAATATGTGGCATATTAAAAAGGGTTGTGAGTTAGGTTTAAAATGTACAACAAGAAGTCCTGGTTTGATTTTGATCTTTTTTAATGCTTAAGTACTTGTGTATACACGTTTGTGTTTTGATGTGTAATGTTGGGAAGTTCATTATAATTATTGTAAAATATATGTGACCGTGCATCACAAAACGAACAAAAAGTCGCACACACTGATTTTGCGTGAGAACTGAAAATAAGTGAAATGGGTCAACCTAGCGGATCTTGACTTTTTCATATTTTCTGAAAGAGCAAGTCTTCTTTTACATTATACTAAAATTTGGGGTCATAAAACGCGCAGGAAAGTGTGTTTTTTTAGCAGTTTATCTCGAACATTTTTGGTAGAATAGTGTGATTAGGTGTGTCTTTAGAGTCCCCTTTTCATTTCTGAAAAACCTTGTACACACTCTTCACTTTCAACTCTAATAACCTTTGAAAGGATTATGCTGCTGGTTTGAAAGTTGGCATTAATTATGGACAGAATGTGTTAATGAGGCATGCTCAATTTCAATTTAATCTGATAATCCCTTCATTGTTGTTACTCTGGTGGTTTACTTCCTGTGTTTTGTCTCATTCATCGCACAGCCAGCACGGCTTGATAAAGATTAAGCGCTTGAATAGACACTGTACTTCAGAGCCTCTTTTCTCAGTTCACACTTTTCCTGAGTTTGTGCTTTCTTTCAAGCATTTAGATAGGTTAGGAGAGTCCATTTGACTCGAGTTATACACCATTTTAAAGCTTAAGGCCTGCTCTTTTAGAATATGGTCTTAACTAAGAATTCGTGTTAGGCGTCTTTTTGTTTGTTTTGTGGTGCAGGGTCACATATATTTGTGATGTGTGTGTGTGTGTGTGTGTGTGTGTGTTTTTGGTATAACTGTGGGAACGTTAGGCTTGTCTTCAAATATACCCGTGATATAGTTATTATAAATCATTATTGTGTTTTTTGAAGAGGCGACATAAAAAAAAATCAAGTTAAACTTAGACATCAGTCAAGAAAAATAATCATTGAGTGCCACAGCTACCATAAGTACAACTACAAGCTACTAACTTTAGACTGTGCTGTGAAATTGCATGTACTCTGGTGTAACTTTTTAAGATACGTTGGGTTCAAATGCACAGTGGTACCAGCGTCCCTCACTTCTTCTGTGTATGCAGCTTCGTACAGTTGTGACATCTATGCAGGGGCGGCGGAACCGGGGGGGGGGGTTGGGGGTTGGGGGCTGCCGCCCCCCCCCCCCCCCCACACTTTGAATCGTGTAAAAAAAAAGAAAAAGAAAGGGAAAAAATCGGGGAAAAAATCACACTACCCGAATTTCTCACAAAAAGTGTGCTTCAGATCGCTTTATCTTGATTTTAAAAACACAAAAGCTCCGTCCGTAGAGGGGGAGGGGTCCCACCCCTTCCCTGAAAAAAAGTCCAAATTATTTCCATTAATATATATTTTTTTTGGGGGGGGGGATGGGGGAGCTAAAACAAATCCAAGTATTGCACCTAAAGTTTGCACCAGATCGCTGAATTTCAGGTGTGATCATGTAAAATTACCTTTGTGCGGGAGGAGAAATATCCCTTTTGTATACCCTCGTATGCATGCCTTTTCTGTTTGATTGCTGACAACAGACAACGTACATGAAATTAATTGTAACAATAAATTGATACAAGAAGTTTATGTAAATGCTACCACTTTATAGGCAAATTGTTCAATAATAATCCACATCAAAATATCCTATTACCTTAAACAAGTGGGGCCGTGTCAAGTCGATAAAAGACGCAAAAACATGCATCAAATTGCACCATTTACAGCATCAAAATGCAAAAAGTTCTCACGTGCTATGGACATTCAAGTGTAATGTTTTCAATCTAAATCTTTAAGAAGTGTTGAATGATAGCTGCTGGTGGTTGATGAAACCCATATCTTGCACATCTTACATAGTCAGTATGCTAGACAAGAACGCTTTAATCGCCTATTATGGAGAATATTCTTAAGGCAGTCCTTAACACAATTACACATAAAGGGAAAATAATGATGACAAGTAACTTTAGAGGTAAAAGACATTCAGAATGTAGGGTACATGTATCAGTAATAGAGTATTTATAACGGCGGCGCTGAGTTTGGTAAGGAAAACACTCAAGTTTTTCGATTTACGAACTTATAGTGCAACATACAAACTGTTTAATTACGTTCTCTGTTGTCCTTCACGATCTAAAGAACTGCTCTGCGATCAAAAAGTCCCAAGGGGGGGGGGGGGGGTTATACATAATGGTGTTGAAAGTCGTTCAGCCGCCAGGCGTCTCTCTGTGGTTGGGTGTTATTTTTTGATACAGCGCTGGTGTTTACTGATGCTGATGTTGTGATGATAAATGACAAATCAGAAAGTAATGTAATTATTTGAGTGTTATTCTATATATGTATAAAGTATATATAAGTAATATTGAATACATCATTGTCTTCTTTTGTACACCTTTGTGCTTAAAAAAATCGAGGTATTTTTACAAATACTTAAGATCAAAGGCATCATTTTTTCTTTCCATAACCGAGAGATTCCTTTTTCATTTATTTGTTTTATTGATTTTGATGTTTACACTAACTTCTTATGATTTTTGTTTCACAATGAAATTTGAAAGTTGATACACTCATTTCGTAATGTTGTTTGTATCGAATAGCAAACTGTGAAATGAAAGTAGTGTACTGTTAACAGTATTTTAACATCCTGATATATCTAAACATTTTAAAATTGATTTTAATTCTAATCAGACTGCGTGGATAACGTTTGGACTAAAGTGGGCTGTGCAGATGAAAGCGTCCGAAGAGTAAAAATGAACTCATTTATCACATAAAAAGTACAAATTTGTCGTAATAATTTCCTGTCATAGATGACTGTTTCAACAGCAGGGGCTATCTGAAGTAATATATATTCATAATTACACATGAACAAATGTTTATGTATAATCATATTCTAAGTTCTACATCATCCCGATCAACGTCTTAAATGTACTTCTCTATAAAGAATCGTCTGATCACACGGAAACATGTTTATTACGTTACACAGCACATGCCATCGAAGGTTCACTGATTGTTCCTGAGGTAAACACCAAGTGAAAACAAAAATAGTTTCTGTAAGTATGCTCCAATCAGCTCTTTAATACGTCACCTCTTGTCCAGACATTTTAGATCAAGAAATTTGATATAATAATCATGAATAAACAATTAAAACCATGTTATTTATTTACCTATCTTTACATGTTAACATGCCAAGTAAAACAAAAAGGAATATAATGTACGGAATTTGTATATATATGATGTTATTGTGTATACTTGTTTTATGTTAAGCTTCGTTTATACTCTAACAGACTATGTATACGTTTCCTTGAATAAAAAAAAAGCCTGCTGGAGATAAAATATGAACGCAATGTCCAGAAAACAGAAAAAAAAAACATTTAAATAAATAAGACATTTAGATTGATTTCGTTGATGATAATGCACTACGTATGTAACGTTTGCATTTCTTCCGGTTTAATTGATAGGAAGTCTTAACCATCCAGATTGTTAATGAGTACAAACAAATATTTGCATTATTTTTTAGTTGAACACTTGTTTACAACTTTTATACAGATGTGAGCATAAGCCTCTAGCGATCTCTATTTTTAAATGAAAGAGAAAATTGTACTTTTTTTTTTACTTATTTGTGAATCCATCGTATAGTTTGTCAGCTGATTTATTGATCACCAACTTTACATGAATATATAATGTCTGCAGTCTCCTGTTTATTTGAAAGAAAACAGTTGTAGGTAGTCCTTACAAACGTGAATTATAAGAGTGTATTATAGCAAGATTCACTATAAAACCTCCTAATGATGTTTATTGTATTACACTCAACCATGCAACTGCACGGTTATGTAATTTCTAACATCTCAATTGCAACAAATTATATCACAATTCATACGGTAACGCAAAACGTTGCAATTAATACATCGATTTGCGTATCTCATGAATACTTTCCATGCAGCACAAATTGCACGTGTGAAAGCGGATTTCAACACTACCGTAAAAGAATTTGTGAAATGTGATTGAGCACATGTCAGTGAAAATAAATAAAAAAGAGTAATCATGCACACTTGAAATGGTTAGATGAAAAAAAAGTGGTTAAGTTGTTTATAATCAGTATATATATGCACATATTTATATAATATTATATGTCTGTCATTTTTTGTACATCGTCATAATCAGTGAAATCAGCTCGCAACCAACATTGCAGCTTACTGCAATATGAAGACTCAAAACACATTCCTATATGAGACGAAATAGGGGAATATGTATGTATACAATATATATATTGAAGAGTTTGTTCGCAAAAACCGATGAGTCCATTTTTGAAGATTTTGAAGTACTGTCTCTGTCATAAAGTACAAAATAATACCTTTTATATGATATATTGGTCACTACATATAAAGGTATATTTTTGAAGTTATGGTCAAAAGAAGCCAACATTTTCTTATTATTCTCTTTTTTTTCCTTGACCTTTAATCGCAAATATTTCCATTTGGCAAATATGGAGTTATCGGTTTTTGCGAACAAACTCTTCATATATATATATATATATATATATATATATATATATATACAAATACATATATATTATACATATAAATATGTTCAAATTCGTAGCAAATCTGCAGAAGAAAGGAAGAAATCTCACGTTCATTGTTTTTTTTTTCCTCTGTAACATCTGAACGGGGTCAGCAAAAGTCAAACCGTACGTCTTCATTCAAATTGTATATATGAAAAAAAAATATGCATATGGCTACTACGTTAGAAAAAATGTAAATTAAGTCAAAAGTTCAAGCAGTTTTGATACAGAAAAGAATACATAATCGTGGAAGATGCTTTCTTCTTAATCACACCAAGTGAATCAGATAGTAACACTCATAATAAAATAGTTAGTAGTAATGATTGTATGTAGTAATAACGGAGTTATGTTTCTTTTATACTTTTTGAGGTCAAGAGGAAATCAATTCAAATTAAATAAAAAATCAAATAAATACGACGAAGTTAAACCCATAGCAAGCAGGTAAAAGATAAGTTATTGCACTGAGGTAGCAAATGTAACTAGAAAGTAATAGTATGTGTTCACATCGTAATGTCGTGCAATTGTAAAGTTAATACTGAGATAATGCTAACATGTCCTTTGTTTTACTTACATACACTGCATGTAATGTTTTGGCCCGGTTAAACGCGACAAATATAGATATTAGTTTTGAAAGACAATCAAAAAGGAACATTATCATTGAAAAAAATCTGGATTATATTCTAGAATTATTCAAAAAATAACATATTATAGAAAAGTGTAGTTACATATTGTTCTTACGTATTTGTATTTACCCGTAGAAATTCATACTATCAGGCACGCCATAAACGCTGAATAAAATCACTGTTCTGGACGATGGTTTTAAGCTATATTCATAGCAATATGTAACGTTGTCAATATTGATATAACTCTCGCTATCTCATAAAGCTTTCTGAATCTGGAGGCGTGTGGCTCTCTAATTCTTATTTTTTTTTAAATGTAATTCTTGGGATTAAAAAACAACAACAACAACAACAACAAAATCCCGTTATGAACACGTGATGTATAAATGTACGGTTTTATGCACATTGAATGCCCAAGTACTCCAGCTGTAGTATTTACAGATCAGTTTTATCAATTTTATAATTCATAACTTTCCATCTAATGAATGGGATCCTTCTGCGAAGCGGCTCAATGCTGGGCCGATGATGCAAAACAACGAAATTATGGAAAGTATCCATCGATGAATGACGTTGCGTGGGTAAAACACATAGTTCTGTAGAGAAAGCGCAGAACCGGAAATGTACGTCGTAAGAGCGATCGATCAGATATTGGTATCGCGAGGTGATATCGCTTGATATCAGCTATATGTGATAGCGAAAATTGCACCGTATCAGCTTGTGACAAATCAATGGCACCTTGCATGCATTTTACAGCTTAACTGTTGTTTTTTTTTTCTCTGTAAAGTATTTCCTGTAGATTAATGGTGGCTGGTTGACATTCATAATTATGTTCCATCATCAACATACACCGCGTCCACCGCATACTATAATCAGCAAAAGTTCGTCACATTGACAAGGGCAGAAATTAAGGTATAATACATTATTATTAGTCACTTTCATAGCTTTGAATCTCAACTCAGGAAGCACATGAGCCAACGGAGAGTGGATGAGGTCGTTGACATTATTGTGTAAAATGCAGGTCATCCGAGACAACTGATATAGTTTACATAATAGATGTAATAGATCAACAAATTGCACAGAGTTACCTTATCATGAATGCACCCGCACAATGTTGATAAATTGATTATGCTGAACAAACATAGTGCATGCAATCATTGCTGCATCTGTCTCTAAACTAATGACTGTGGAAGTGATTAATCAATAAACAAAGTGAATTAGTGTCTTGGTTTGGATGTGCCACGCGAAAAGCAACATGTACCTTTGATATTACTAGGTACTACAAATTTTGGATATTACTACAGATTCTAGCGGCAAACCCTGATTCATCTTCATATCTTTCCTCTGTAGACAATCGTTGACATGGCAGTTAGATATCTTATTCAATACGATTGTTTTTCTTTTTTTTGCGTATGCGGTTATTCGTACTAAATCAACAAGATAGACGTTTGGGAAGGTAATGCCGACATAACTTCTTAGACCAAGATAATTGTGCAAATTTCCTGTGATAAAGGTAGCAATGTTGCTCTTTGAAATCACACTGAGGATTATTCGTGGTATCTACATGACACCAAAGCAATGTTCTTTCTTTCCAATATATGTATAATATTCATGCATGCACATTACCATATGAAAGTGAGTTTATGCACGTGCCTGTGTATGGGTGTGCGTGGGCATACATTTTTATGGATGAACTTACTTTCTCAGCAAATATTTTGTTTGTTGCTAGTAGTCCTGCTTTGAAAAGTTTAAAAGCAATCATGCTAGTAAGAGTTTCGGTGTCTGTCACAAAAAGTCGACTAGAAAAGAAACACGAACACTAAAGTAACAAAGATTCAAGTGGCGAAAGTACATGAGACAAGCATGTTTCCACAAGATTCACATGCATGGTCTCCATGCTAGGGCACTACCAAAAATTTGTACACGATCGTCTATCTTCGTTAGAACTCTTGTGTGTGTGTGTGTGTGTGTGTGTGTGTGTGTGTGTGTGTGTGTTTGTGTGTGTGTGTGTGTGTGTGTGTGTTTGTTTATTTCCTTTTTTTCAGAGTGTCTTTGCAGCTTTTATTAGTGTCCAGGCGCACAAAAACAAACCACTTCTTGCAAGCTGCAAGACTGAAAGTGAAACCCGTGTCAAGAGGCTCTTCTTTTCCGTGTACTTCTAACAAACCACTGCATGAATTCCATAGTGGTGAAGGCTCTGTGAGACTTACTGTTTTGAATGCATTTTTACTCTGTTTCGTGTACACCACTTTCGCCAGTGTACTTCTCCTTCCCATGCTCCGCTGTATCTACAGATGTACATGTTGTGGATTGAGTCAATGTCTTCCGTCAAGTCCGAAGCCTTGTCTCTGTCGATCATACTCCCACAACCTCCCGCTTCTCATTCCTTCACCTCTATTGTTTCCCACCCGCATTGGTCCTGCTGCATTACCTTAGCTACAACGAATGCAGTGATTCCCATTCATAATGTTGAAACTTGGTCATCTTCTCATGCAATGGTTTGACTTCTGCTATTTTTGGTGTATATCATTTTGGCCTTCATGGTCCGCCAGAGAAGCAGATTCCTCGAACGTTTTTGTTTTTGTTTGTTTGTTTGTTTTTTTGTTTGTTTTTGTTTTGTTTTGTTTTGTTTCTTTTTGATCTGGCATACTTCTTGCCCAGAACCCCTGCCTGATTCGTATCTTCTCTCGCTTTCTGCGCTGCTGCTATTGCTGCGTGTCTGGGTGGGACAGTTTAAGGGAAAAGAGATTGTAAGTGTTATCAATATGCAACCAGGAAACAAGTAACACTCTGATAACATGTGGGAGGTCTTCTTTTGAAAAATAAAAATGTGTTTCGGATGCGCAGTTAAGACGAGAAATTATTTTCTTTTCTGTTTAATTGATTTGCCAAACTAGCACTTGCACTTCACTTACAAACGAAGATTTGATTGTTGGAGGAGAAAACATGGAAAAAAAAGAAAGTACTCCTTTACGAGAGCTAGCACTTGTAGTGGAGTATAAGGGTAAGTGGCTGGTTTAGATTATAAAGGTACGAGCAAACTCACTGGGAACCACTTAACTTGTTTCAAAATGAAATCAATGCTGCCTAGAGATTCTTCAGCGGCAAAGTAAGTGCCGCAGAAACTATCATGGAGTCCCATATCTTTCTGCATCGAACGTCAACGTACGATCGCAATAATACGCCAAGTTGCCAAAGCTGTAAAGCTGTAACACGATGCTAGTGTGATTATCCCTTCCCACATTGTTTCAACAATATCACAAAAAGAAATGTGGTATATAAGGAAAATACTATCCAGATCCTTATTCACAAATCATAAACAGGTTTATAAGATAATTATAATGCTTTATACTGATGTGTTGTGAGCTTTCGTAAAAGAACATAATTCTACGTTACTGTGTTCGAGGAAAAATGAAATAAATTATGAAGAAAAACATGCTGCACAAACTCTTGTCCGCTATATGGAGTTTTGTTATCAGGACTACTATTTTGCTTTTCTTGCCTATACACCTGTTTATTGCCTTTCCTCTCGAGGTGTACCGTTGTGTAGCTCACGACATGTCTACTTGATCTATCCAAAAGAGAGTTAAACCGGTGAGTTATGTATCCTCCCCACTCTGATTTTTGGGGTCCATTTCTTTCTTTTCTTTTGCATAAAGTGTTCTACTATTGAACTTATCGATGTTATAGCTGCAGCTATATCTTGCTAACATGTTCAACAATCTTTTTGGTCTTCATGTATCGAGGAGTATGATTTTGGTTTTGAAAGTACATTTTGTATGTTATAACTGAGAACATAACAAAAAAGATACTGAAGGATATTATTGTAAACCTGCCATACCTGTGTCGTGCCTTCAGACTTGTCACGGGCATTTGACTTCAACGGCTTGTGTGTGATGGATATGCCCTCGATCTGTAGCATGTACAGGGAATAGGAGGCAAAAGAATAGCCTATGCAAAGTCATCTAAACAATATATCAATTTACATACAGTAGTAAACCCAAACTTTTATTTTATCCGTCCTAACAGTAACACGTTCACTGGAAGTTATTATATTTTTTTCGCTTTGCTAAGGAATGACACAATAAGTAGTTACATCCTTTTTTTAGGGGACCTTGTTTAACAAGTTGTGCTTTCTCAAGTTCCCACGCAACATTCCATGTAAACATCAACATAGTTCTTTTTTTTTTTTGGAACTATACAAGACAAAGTACTTGTGCCCACTAGGGTTTTGTGTAACATGTGAATGCTTTGTCAAAAATAAATTGAAAATTGAAATTGAAATTGAATTAAAATTGACAATTTACTTTGTTATGTTGTGTCAGTTTTTCAAATATTGCACACGTGTAGTTATACTGGCATTGAAGTGGGAAGCAGCCAGGATAATGAAAAAACGGGTTGAATTACTTGAGAATGTGAATGATTCCTTTTTTCTTTCCTTTTTTTTTTCATTCTCCAATATCATGTCTACAAAATGATGCTGTCGCATAGACATATTTCTGCAATATTCATTGATATCGCTCTCATGCACTGACTCGTAATGCAATAAGCATCATCCCACTGTTTATTTGTAAGTAAATCATTTGTTGTGTGCCATACATACCTCTGTGTGTCTTCCCTGAATACATCTTCGTGAGTAATGTGCCTGGCAGGTTATGGCATATGATACGGGAACGTTCAAGATGAGGCATGCGGCACAGACAGTCAGCAAAGTCTATTGCTGCTTCTGCTGAGTTTGAAGTCCACCCTTCGGATATCTCCAACGAAATTCTGTGGAGCTGTATTGAAAGCAAATGCAGCTTATGCACGCTTTCAAGCTGATTTCTTTACTTTTCCCCTGCTTTTACGATAATCTTTTTTTAAAACAATTCTTATACATGATAATAATCAATATTGTATGAGGCATCACTTTGCAGAGGCACATGAAATAAAGCCATATTTGAAACGGGACTGATAAAACCTTGCAAAGTCAGAGACTATCGACTGACCAAATAGTCCAGCGGATATAGAAAAAATCATGCACATTATGGTAAAAGCACCATATTTGGTACACATGTACATGATGCAAATACAAGTCATTTCTGATATGGAAGCCACTCTGATTCTCCCTTTGGCGGCCGTGGCGGCCATTTTTCAAAATGGCCGCCATGTGATATAGCAACGCTGTGTATTTTGAAAACTGAAAAAAAAACTTGAAAAGTCCGATTGTCGTGATTCTTGACCAAAGTATAGGTTTTGAGGGTCAAGGATTCCAATAAAATAATTTTTGAGAGGATGAAACCATGGCAACCTACTTATTGGCGGCCATTTTGAAAAAATATGGCCACCACGCTAGATATAACACATTCTTAAAATGTATGGACAAAGGGTCATGACTCTGGTACCAACTTATATGTTTTGGGGGTCAAAGATTCCGATAAATTCACCTGTAAGTGAATATGAATCGTTTCATCCTACGTTTTGGCAGCCATTTTGAAAAAAAAAATATGGCCACCATGCTAGATATAACAAATCCTTAATACGTATGGACAAAGGGCCATGACTCTGGTACCAACTTATATGTTTTTGGGGTCAAGGATTCCGATAAATTCAACTGTAAGTGAATATGAATCGTTTCATCCTACGTTTTGGCGGCCATTTTGATAAATATGGCTGCAATACAACAGATAATGAATATTGTATATCTTCGAACTCAAAAGATACATAATCACGATTCAAGCGTAAAAAATATAGTTTTGGGTTGAAGGTTTTCAATATAATGATGTTTTAGCAAAGTCAATAGGTTCATCACATCCTTTGTTTTGGCGGCCATTTAATAACAATGGCCGCCACGGCCGACACAGGCAGAATCAGAGTGGCTTCCATATCAGAAATGACTTGTATTGGCATCATGTATATATGTGTACCAAGTATGGTGCTTTTACCATAATGTCCATGATTCACCCTAAATGTGCTCTATATCCGCTGGACTAAAAGCGCTGACTGGATAACAAGAGTTTCTAATCGTGAAGGTCATTAACCTTTTATGCAGACAATATGGCGGTGTTGTAGCATCTTTTGTTATAAACTTTCTTCCTAATCATTAGGCCGTCATATAAACTTGATATAGAAATTCAAGGCAAGCACGTAAACAGTTGAACCAAAACAAAGTCATACAAAAATTTTGTTGATAATATGCTTTGTATTAAACTTGACCATCAACCCAACCGACATTTCGTTGACTGTTCAAATGTGTCCACATGCGCAATGAATGGCAATACTTTACAATCACACGTATACATTGCTATAGTTTTAACACGTGGACTTGAGCAAAATTCCTGAGTGTGTTAATAGAGTGGAGGAGCGGTTGGCTCAGTTGGAATGTACAGGAAATCTCTTCGAATATTGTAGTTTGCGAAGTGTAATTGGTGTTCATGTTTAGCAAGCATTAAATTATACATTAACACAGTATAGTATCAGTGAAATATTGCAAAATCTGTTATGACCGGATCTACAATAAAGACGAGGAATTTCATCATCTTTCTCTGCAAAATGCACGAAACAATTTTGATACAAGCTCAAGCAGCACACCAGTACAGAGAGCAAACATATACAGCGACGCACGCACACATACACACACACCACCACCACCACCAATTATGTTTTATTTATGGAAAAAAACAACTGTGCATCACAAAACCACAAACTATTCGCTTGATATCGAATTTCATTTGTGCTGAAAGAGCAGAATGTAAAATTCAAAACAAAATAATGGATTTTCTTCTTAATCGTGATGTAAGTTTACAAAAATATGCACACTGAAGAAAAGTAGAAGAGCCTCTGAATTTCAGAGCATATTAATCAGTAAGCTGTGCTTTGTGCAATGTGCGATATGAGACAAAAAGCAGTATGGAAAGCTCTGTATTAACAACAAATCGACAAAGATCTTTAAAAAGCTGAAATTAGGCATACTGTATAAACACATTACATCTTTGCCTTCATTCAAGCTTTCAAGTAAAGATTGTGCAAAGCCTCCTCAATGAATGACAATGGGCCGATATCACGGCATATTAGTTCACACTGCTCTTCAAATGGAAAAGTTCAGCTTCAAATTGTTCAACTAGGATGCGATGTATTAAAAAAAGCATGATATCATTATCTTTCATATTAAAAACATTTGCTTACATTGAAAAAAAAAGACAAATATAATTCTTCAAACTAATGTTACTTAAAAATGATTTCCAATGACACGTTATGTGGTATCTGTTAATTACTTTTGTATTTGTGACCGTGCACCTCAAAACAAACAAACAAAAATTCGCACCCCTTGACTCTAAGTGAGGACTAAAAAATGGTGAAATGGTGCAACCAAGTCAATCTTGAGTTTTTCATATTTTCTGAAAGAGCTATCCTTCTTCTACATTATTCTTCAGTTTAGTATCTCAACATGAATGGGAAAGTGTGTTTTTAGCACTTTTTCTACAGCCCTTTTTGGGGGAAGAATGGAACTACCAGGTATGACTTAGAGTCCGCTTTTCATGTCTTGAAATCCTTTGCAGACTATTCACTTTCAAGTCTAATAATTTTTTTAAAAGAAGGCGGCTACTGCTTTTAAAGTTAGCAGCAACCATGGGCAGAATGTGCTAATAAATCTTGCTTAATTCCAACTTAATCTGACAATCCCTTCATTGTTGTAGCTCTGGTGGTTTACATCCTATGTTTTGTTCCTTCCAAGGCACAGCTAGCATGGCTTGGTAAAGATTAAGCGCTTGAATAGTCTGTGTACTTCAGAGCCTCTTTTCTCAGTTCACACTTTTCCAGAGTGTGTGCTTTCTTTTCAGTATTTATGTATGTTAGGGGAGTCGATTTAAATTGAATTATACATCATATTAAAACTTAGAGTCTGCTCTTTCAGAATCTGCCCTTAACTGAAAATCAATGTCCGGCGACTTTATGTTGGTTTTGTGGTGCAGGGTCACATCTAATATTCATATCAAAGACCAAAAAAAAAAAAAATAAAAAATAACAACGTTATTACATCTCGCACAGTTCTCACATAACTTTCAGTGGGCGAAAATGACATTAATTGATTGATTAATCAAATTATGTAGTATTTAAATTGATGTACTCATTTACTTTTTCTGCCCGTCGTACCTCTTGAAATACAACGTAACGGGGAGATTGGTAATCATTCAACTCGAATAACTTTTGCAAGGTTACGCGCTTGAATAGACACTAAACCCCAGAGCCTCCACAAGTGTGTTATACTGCCCTCTTACGAGCAGAAACTTCGCCCAGGCCTATCCAGCAGTTTGTGTTGTGCGAGCATGATAAAGATTGCTTAAAACCCGCAACTATTGTAAATGCTTGTCCATCTTCGAACAATGTTCATTTTATGGCGTGGTGGCAGCTACTTGGGATTAAGTTTCCTGCTCTTTTCTCATTAACGATGGATTTTATGCATGATATTGCAGCCAGTTGTTCGGCAAAACGTGTCGTGATAGCTAGTTAATAAACGAATTCTATTCGCGTTCTTTTTCCTAAGTCCATGTAGATACAACCATACATTATGAGATAGACGATCTTGACGCCTTTCAATCAGCAATGATATCAGATTATTAGCCATGATGTTTGCATTTGACCTACTTTTAATGCGCAATTTAGTGTTTCAAGAATCGTTGTTAAGTGGAAAGCGTTGTACTACCATCGGAGCAAACGAATCACCTTTTTGCAGTCCACAGGGATCTTCAAGAATTCTAACTTGCGACTAAAGCTGTACAATACTTCGCCAGTGACAGTGCGAATATGCGATGAAAAAGAGTTCCTGAAAACACTTTAAGTGTCTCGAATGCACCCTTTTTTTAGATGTCTGACTTTTGAGAACATACCACTAGGTACTCCCTGAAATTTTGAAGCGAACTCTGAAAACATTTTTGTTTCGACACCGAGCCCACGTAAACTACGGAAGGTGGAAATTTAAACGGGAGTCAGTGCGGGTCACTTTTATAGTAAAGTAACGTCTCTTTCCACTATACAAAGTGTATAGACATAAGCAAAAGGTTCGTGATCATAATTCAAATTTAAACTGTCGGCTCTCTCGTCTTTTTCACTGTTGATTTTGATCGCGGATAATAACATTAAAGTCTTCTTCACAAAAGTCGCCTCTTTTGTGTTGCGGCACTGCGATTATCGTCACCCTAGCATTGCCAGGCACCGATTGATACACCTAGGTCGAAAGGGGCGTAGTGGGAATCTAACTCGGGTCCTCCGATTGGAAGTCGGGAATTTTTTCCACCATTCCATATCGAGCCCGATGTGCGTAATTTATCAACGTCCATTTTAAAGCACGAAAAAAGAACGAACAAACAAACATATTGATATGCAAAATGTTACCTTGGATACGGATGGAACATCCATATCAAATGTTCATTGACCTTCATCTATCTACTAACTGCAGACCTACAATGTTTAAAACAGAACAAAACAAAACAGACAGAAATATATAACAGAATTAGATTCTTTATTTTAACAAATTATGTTGTCTTAGTTGTAGGAGTGAACTATTGCTGATAATGGGACAAATGTAATTTTGCAGTTGAGTTTCCCAAATAACTGTAGAACGTAAGGTGCAAATCACATTCATTAACTAGTATGTATTTGATTTCTTTCCTTAAACCAAAGACCAGATGAATTCAGAATTAATATCATGGTTTTATCCCTTCTTTCATCCCTTCTTTCGAGGGCTGGCGGCACGGATTGTCGCCCGCCCTCGAAGCACATTTTGCTGGGTATCGTTCTGGACATAATCATTGAAATACTAACACATAACTTACATGGCTACATCCATGCAAACATGCCATGTAAAAAGTCATGGTGAGGTTTCAAGGAAGTGTGTATGCGCGCGTGCACATGATAATTTAGTGTCCGTTTGTGTGTGTGTGTGTGTGTGTGTGTGTGTGTGTGTGTGTGTGTGTGTGTGATGGAAGAATGTGTTTTATTATGTCAGTTTTTTGCGTATGTGTTTTTTAGCTGCGCGTGGGGACGGATACCTAGTAACCTGTTGCTGGCATAAACGTTGATATTGATTTTATTAGCAGCTTTGAATTTGATGAGTTTGTTTGGCAGATTTGTATATGAATTCGGAGTGGAGCTTGCGTGCGGGCGGATCTGCTTTTCTGCATACGGTCCATTATGTCTTATTTATCAACATTGGGAAATCGTTTCATCAGGAAGGAATGTGGTATCGGTTCGGGTGTGCGTCGGTATGTGGGAAGGGGGTTACATTTCGTTATTGCAAAAGTGTGTTATTCTGAAGGCTCATTCGTCCGAAGGCTCATTCGTCCGAAGGCTCATTATTCCGAAGGTTCGTTATTTCGAATTTCATTTTTGGATCAACGAACCTCTAGGTATAGGGAATTGTGTGTTTCGGATGAATGAATCCTCGGAAAAAAAAACACGAAACTTCGGAATAACGAACCTTCTTGTGTGTGTGTGTGTGTGTGTGTGTGTGTGTGTGTGTGTGTGTATGTATGTATTTGGGTTGGTGAAGGTTGGTGTGGGATGATTTAGGTTTTGCTTAATCAGGGGTTGGTGGGTTGGGGATTGGATTTGAAGAAGGATAGTTATAAATGGTATGACAGATGTTGGTAGGATTTAATATTTAGGATAGATGTAGGCCCTAGATTTGTTTCGGTTGGGGAGGGGAGGGGGTGGTCGGGTTTTTTTATGACTGATTTCATTCTAAATTTGTGTAATGTATTTGTGTTTTTTAATGTATATGCCCTTGTAAGTAAGAAGGTGTTACATGATCCAAACCAATGTATTCAAGGAATATAGGTTTGGTAGGGCCCTACATGTCAAAACTTTCTCGTGAAGAAATTATTAGTAGGGTTGGTCTATAATCGAGTTATCTATGTTGAAGTGAGATTATTTGTTGTATAAATTGACAAATGGATTTGTTTGTGTTTCGAATTGCCATTTGTAACTTTTTTTGTTCGTGTTACACCCAGAATGGGTCGATTTATGAATGATTTTAATGAAATCGATAAATATCAAGGAAAAAGTGTTGACTTGGTTTATTTGCATTATGAGGATTTGTTTGAGTGTTTGTTGGTGTTTGTTTGTATTACGTATGCATTAGCGGTGTGCAATGGCAGTTCGTTTGTGCTAAAATCAACTAACGATTGACAATTTTTTTACGGCGTGTGGAAATTATTCGCTCATGCGTAAAGCATGCCAAACCTATTCTGGGACAAAGAATAGTGGTATGGACGTTCTAGTTTATAGGACTGATGGAAGAAAATGACTGCAGTGAAAAATGAACAAAGACAAATAACATTTGGGGAGGGTACCTCCCTCGTATGTATTTTCTCTCGGTCTCTCTCTCGCCTAGCCCGTCTCACCGCTGATATTGGTTGACACACCAATACTATTTTTAGATCAACGCTGGTGTGAATTCTTTAAACACATGCTCATACACTCTGAAGGCGTTTGGATTGCCACAGTAGCGCCACTATATTCCACATACACACGTAAGCATACATTCACACGTATACACACAGACAAACAAACCACTACCACTATACAACCACCACACATGCACAGTTTCTACATAATTGTATTATTATACTCCAAACACACACACATACACACACACACAACAAATCATACACATCACATATCATGCAGCTCACAATATATATATATATATATATATATATACACACACACGCACACGCACACACACACACACACGCACACACACACACACACACACACATACGCATAACTTACCAGTCATACCCATCCCACCAAAGCTTAACACCGGAGGAACCACCCCGAGCCCGGGGCGACAATCCGTGACGGGGCGACAATCCTAGACCGGGGGCCCAGAGCATTTATTCAGCTGAAAAGGGTCACACTTTTTGATGGTCTCATCATGTAAGGATGTGGCCAAGGGTCAACAAAATGAATTGCTGGCAAGTCACATCCTGTACCGTAAGCCTAGGGACCACAAAAAGGGACCCCGAAAAATGGATTTATTCAGCCGAAGGGGGTCACGGACAAAAGTTGGCGGATATTGTTCCTTTGGGTGTACTTATCATGAAAACAGCAATGCCAGCTATTTTATCCTGTACGGGGCCCCAGACAGTAGCCCCAAAGGGCCCCACAAATATGGTGTTATTCAGCTGAAAAGGGTCACGGCTAATTTCTTTTGCAATGGAAGTAGTTCCCATCAGAGATATCCAAAACACCAATGCCAGCTATTTTATCCTGTACGGGGCCCTAGACAGTAGCCCCAAAGGGCCCCACCCCCCATAGGCCTACGTACAAACACACAAAAACATTGATTTTATTCAGTTAAAAGGAGTCACGGCTAATTTCTTTTGCAATGGAAGGAGTACCAATCAGAGATATCCAAAACACCAAAGCCAGCTATTTTATCTTGCACGGGGCCCCAGACAGTAGCCCCAAAGTGCCCCACCCCCTATAAGCCCTACGTACAAACACACACACACATTGACTTTATTCAGCTGATAAGAGTAACGGATAATTTCATTTGCAATGGAAGTACCCATCAGAGACATACAAAACACCAAAGCCAGTTATTTTGTCCTGTACGGGGCCCCAGACAGTAGCCCCAAAGTGCCCCCCCCCCCCCTCAACACACATACTCACACAATAGTTTCATTCAGCTGAAAAAGGGTCACGGCTAATTTCTTTTGCAATGGAATTAGTACCCATCAGAGAAATCCAAAATACCAAAGCCAGTTATTTTATCCTGCATGGGGCCCCAGACAGTAGCCCCAAACAGTAGCCCTAAATTGCCCCCTTTATACCCCCTCCCCCTCCCCCACCCCCCCCCCCCACACACACACATTGATTTTATTCAGCTGAAAAGGGTCATGGCTACTTTCTTTTGCAATCGGAAGTAGTACTCATCAGTGATATCCAAAGCACTAAAGCCAGTTATTTCATCCTGTACGGGGCCCCAGACAGTAGCCCCAAAGTGCCCCCTACACACACACACACACACACACACACACACACACACATATTGGTTTCATTCAGCCGAAAAGGGTCAAGGCTAATTTCTTTTGCAATGGAAGTAGTATCTATCGGATATCAAAATACCAAAGTCAGATATTTTATCCAGCACGGGGTCCCGTACAGTAGCTCCAAAGTGTTTTGTTTATTCTTTTTATTGTTTGCATCTCTTCTTCTTCTTAAATTATGTGCTCCTTCGTCTTCATTTTCGCGACAACGACAACGCGTCCTCCTCATCATCATCAGTTTTGCTGTTCTGGCAAACATTTTCCAGAGTATCGGCTACGTTCGATTTTAGAGCGGCGAGAGCGGAAGACGTGCATAATTGAGTCTGGGAAAGCGTAGGAACAGCGTAGCTAAAGCGGCCAACAGCGTTATCGAAGCAGGAATGAAGCGTCATAGTAACAGGCCTTGAGTTTATACGAGAGTAGAGAACTTAGTGAGAGCGTCGTTAAAGCGGGAAGGTCGTGCTTTGATCAAGAAAGCCGCGCAGCAGCGGGACCATGTTGTCGGTGTCTAGTTTAGACTATATTTCCCGTTCTTGTGCCGCTGTTACTACGGTCAGAAAAACCTGGAATTGTTACGCTCATCCCGCGGTATTTACACTGTCACTGCTCTCTCCCCGTTTGAGCTACGATTCAAAATAGGTCAATCTTGATGGGGAGATGAGGAAGAAATTTTGAACCAGTTCAAAATTTCTTCCCGATCTGTAAAATTGCCAGATCCAACCCCATCACCCAAACGCTGCTGCTACGATGCTCCCGGTCCCCGTACACTTTTGCCGCTCTATCCCGATCTGACAGATTGAATAGATCGGGATGCAGATCTTGATAGTGGAATTTTATTGTGGGGACACTTTAGGAACACTCCGTGGGGCCCCGTACAGCCATATAACTGGTTTCGGTGTTTTTGATACCTCCTTGAGTACTACTTCCATTGCAAAAGAAATCATAGCAGTGATTCTTTTACACACACATTGACTTTATTCAGCTGATAAGAGTAACGGATAATTTCATTTGCAATGGAAGTAGTACCCATCAGAGACATACAAAACACTAAAACCAGTTATTTTGTCCTATACGGGGCCCCAGACAGTAGCCCCAAAGTGCCCCCCCCCCCCACACACACACACACATACTCACACAATAGTTTCATTCAGCTGAAAAAGGGTCACGGCTAATTTCTTTTGCAATGGAATTAGTACCCATCAGAGAAATCCAAAATACCAAAGCCAGTTATTTCATCCTGCATGTGGCCCCAGACAGTAGCCCCAGACAGTAGCCCCAAATTGCCCCCTTACCCCCTCCCCTCCCCCCCCCCCCCTACACACACACACATTGATTTTATTCAGCTGAAAAGGGTCACGGCTACTTTCTTTTGCAATCGGAAGTAGTACTCATCAGAGATATCCAAAGCACTAAAGCCAGTTATTTTATCCTGTACGGGGCCCCAGACAGTAGCCCCAAAGTGCCCCCTACACACACACACACACACACACACACACACACACACACACACACACATAGATTGGTTTCATTCAGCCGAAAAGGGTCACGGCTAATTTCTTTTGCAATGGAAGTAGTATCCATCGGATATCAAAATACCAAAGTCAGATATTTTATCCAGCACGGGGTCCCGTACAGTAGCTCCAAAGTGTTTTGCTTTATTCTCTTTATTGTTTGCATCTCTTCTTCTTAAATATGCGCTCCTTCGTCTTCATTTTCGCGACAACGACAACGCGTCCTCCTCATCATCATCAGTTTTGCTGTTCTGGCAAACATTTTCCAGAGTATCGGCCACGTTCGATTTTAGAGCGGCGAGAGCGGAAGACGTGCATAATTGAGTCTGGGAAAGCGTAGGAACAGCGTAGCTAAAGCGGCCAACAGCGTTATCGAAGCAGGAATGAAGCGTCATAGGAACAGGCCTTGAGTTTATACGAGAGTAGAGAACTTAGTGAGAGCGTCGTTAAAGCGGGAAGGTCGTGCTTTGATCAAGAAAGCCGCGCAGCAGCGGGACCATGTCGTCGGTGTCTAGTTTAGACTATATTTCCCGTTCTTGTGCCGCTGTTACTACGGTCAGAAAAACCTGGAATTGTTACGCTCATCCCGCGGTATTTACACTGTCACTGCTCTCTCCCCGTTTGAGCTACGATTCAAAATAGGTCAATCTTGATGGGGAGATGAGGAAGAAATTTTGAACCAGTTCAAAATTTCTTCCCGATCTGTAAAATTGCCAGATCCAACCCGATCACCCAAACGCTGCTGCTATGATGCTCCCGGTCCCCGTACACTTTTGCCGCTCTATCCCGATCTGACATATTGAATAGATCGGGATGCAGATCTTGATAGTGGAATTACATGTGGGGACACTTTAGGAACACTCCGTGGGCACCCGTACAGCTATATAACTGGTTTCGGTGTTTTTGATACCTCCTTGAGTACTACTTCATTGCAAAAGAAATTATAGCAGTGATTCTTTCACTTAGAATAAAATATAATATACGGGAGCACTTTCCAGGTACTGGCTGGGGGCCCCTTAACTGGATGGGTTTGTGTTTTACGTATCTCAGCTGTTAATTCCACTGCCAAGGAAAATAGGCATACATGACTCTTTTCACCTAAAAACAATTAATTCATATGGGATGGGAATACCTTGGGGCTATACCTGTCAAGGGCCCTGCATCCGGGCCAATATCGCACCTCTTTTAATCGAATTCTTTAATGTTGAATTAAATTTAGCAAAAATTTCGCCTAGATGACATGGTAGTTCAATGTCATATTAATCTCTTCATTCAAATTTATTTTGAAACATTCACATTACCTCTAGCCTTATTCTAAATAACACTTTTTCAACTGAAATCCATATATAAGACAAGTACCATTGCACTATCTGTTCATTCATAAATTCATAATGATATAGTCACGTGATTACATGCTGCGCTCGTTCATTCAAATTGATTTCTGGCCATCTAATTTAACATGTTCTGCAGTCAATTAAACAGATATGTTCATGCTTGGCCTCTTTCCTTATTTTCTTTCGTCGTAGTTATTGTTTTGTAAGCATCATAGCATTTCATGTTTTCGTATTCGTTTAAGAGACTTTGACACCATTTTTTAACGTGCTTTTTGAATCCAAAGAAGTAAGAAGCCACTAATTCTGGCCATTACGAGCGCTTTATTACGAGCGGTTGGCCAGTTCCAAGAAGTCATGGTTATGATCCTCAAATGTTTTTTTTTTTAATAATTCCTTCTATGTATTCTAGAGATATACGTCTGTATCTATTGTGCTGTCATGACTATAAAAAATGAAGTTAATCTGCATTACTGGTACACGTAAAGGCCTATAATGACATGTATATGAAAGAGAAGGAGCGTTACCAGTCTGGCTACAGAACAACCAAATCCAGTTATACTAGATAAGAAATATGATACTTTTATTGCTTTATAACAGTAATTTATAGATGAAACGAAAACACACAAAGAAAGACATGTTAAAATGATCTGAAACAAAGAAATAGCATGATTTGAATTTGAATGAACACGTTTGGAATTTGACTGTCTTTCGCGAAATTTAATGACTGAAATACCCTTTTCGGCAAGTCAAGGCGAATTTGAATGAATAGGGTACCAACCAATTTGAATACCCATTTTACGAATTCGAACCTTCTACCAAATGAACCAACAAAAGTGCGAAATTGGCTGTGAAAACCTAACTGGCTTTGATGTTTTGGGTATCTATGATGTAAACTAAGGCCTACTTCGATTGTAAAAGAAAAACAACTATGACTCTTTTCAGCTAAATGATGTCATTATAATTATGTGGGGGAGGGGCACTTTTATGGCTACTGTAACCTGGGCCCAGTTCAAGATGAAATGACTGGTTTTCGTAATATGGTCATCTTGGTTGTGCACTATACAGAAGTATGCTTCCTTTGCAAATTTCTTGAGTGTTTTGCTACTGTAACCTATGGGACCCCGTATACAGGATAAGATGACTTGCTTTAGTGTTTGTGATATCTCTGTTCAGTAGGCCCTGATATTAACGTTACAAAAGAATTTGTAAAACCATTTTCAACTGATTCACAGTACATGTATAATGGATGGGACACTGTGGAGCTACTGTCTGGGGCTCTGTGCAGGATAAAATAACTAGCCTTGGTGTGTTGAATATCTCTGATAGGTACTTCTTCCAGTGCAAAAGAAATTACCGATGTTTGGGGCTATACTGTGCGGGGCCCCATACAGGATAAAATAACTGGCTTTGGTATTTTGGATATCTCTGATGGATACTACTTCCATTGCAAAAGAAATTAGCCGTTACCCTTTTCAGCTGAATGAAACTAATGTGTGTGTGTGTGTGTGTGTGTGTGTGTGTGTGTGTGTGTGTGTGCGTGTGTGTGTGTGTGTGTGTGTGTGTATGAGGAGAGGGGGGGGGGCACTTTGGGGCTACTGTCTGGGGCCCCGTTCATGATAAAATAACTGGCTTTGGTGCTTTGGATATCTCTGATAGGTATACTTCCATTGCAAAAGAAATTAGCCGTGACCCATTTTGGCTGAATGAAACTAATGTGTGTGTGTGTGTGTGTGTGTGTGTGTGTGCG